>NC_135986.1:1986500-1997500 GCF_053455715.1 Rhinoraja longicauda
AGTGGAACTGGCGCCATTTTAGTAGGCAAAACCCGCCGTTCGCTATGCCTCTCGCAGTGTAATCAGTGTTGTGGGAGAACAGTATGTGTGATGAAACCATTAAAATGCAGAATATATCTCATCTATCAACTCACATTTTGTTGTTATTTTTATTTTTTAATGTTTTCCCCTGCTTAATTTCGCTGAGTTTATTATTTCTTACTGTTTCTGCCCATTTCCCTCCCATTCATCCTCCCCAGCCCCCTCTTTTGTGCAGTTTCCCTTCTATTGCTCAAACACACACTCTGCACAAATTTAACACACACACACACACACACACACACACACACACACACACACACACACACACACACACACACACACACACACACACACACACACACACACACACACACACACACACACACACACATATTCATTCACTGTTCTCTCACATACATTTCATTAGACCATACCCAAACACATTTGCAATCAGTGACATCAAACTTTCCACTTTGTATCACTCTATGACTGTGGCTCGATACATAAAATTACTTTTAAGCACAAATTGTAACGAACTGGAAATCACTGCCTGTAAGGGTAGTGCTGGCTGATTAACTTATAGATGTGACATACTTGGAACAATGATTTTATTGTAGAGTTAGCGGAACTGCCACAGGTACATTGGGCCAAATTGGCTTCTCGTGTAAGCTCCTATGGTTTAGAAATGTTCTTCTCCGTGGATTGTCACCTTGTCGTGGTGGAGAAGCTTGTGTGGTCCTGAGATCCTGAGAGCGATGCCGTCTGGAGTATGCTCTTGGTGGGGTCACCCATGGCAGTAAGCTCGAGGGGGAGGTCCCTAACAAAGAGCAATCTAACCAAGACCTCAACAGTTGTACAGGCGGAGGATGATGGCTAACGTTAGTGGAGCATCACAACAGCTGGGAAGGCAGATGGATGAAGGCTGCAGCAGGAAATGAGCCCCCAGTCGTCTTGGACTCCAAACCACTGGATCCTGACCCAGATCTGTCAAGGACCGTGTGGTGGCTGTCTGTGCACCAGTCTCCCCACGTTAAACAAAGTCACGCACAGGCATCCTCCATAAAGGGAGAGGACAGTCATATTCACTTCGACCGCCGCTGATGATGTATGGTTTTTTCCTGCATTATCTAATAGACAATAGACAATAGACAATAGGTGCAGGAGGAGGCCATTCGGCCCTTCGAGCCAGCACCACCATTCAATGTGATCATGGCTGATCATTCTCAATCAGTACCCCGTTCCTGCCTTCTCCCCATACCTCCTGACTCCGCTTTCCTTAAGAGCTCTATCTAGCTCTCTCTTGAATGCATTCAGAGAATTGGCCTCCACTGCCTTCTGAGGCAGAGAATTCCACAGATTTACAACTCTCTGACTGAAAAAGTTTTTCCTCATCTCCGTTCTAAATGGCCTACCCCTTATTCTTTTTCACTAAAAATAACTTTTTCACTAAGTGGTCATAGATCACATTTTCTTCCTGGTGTCAGGCATTCTTAAACCCTTGTTACAATTTCCGCTTCAGATAGTGATTTCCAAATCATTGCCCTGTTAGGGCCTTGTTGGGGATCTTGGACCATATTATCCTGGGACAACTTTTGTTGTGCGCTTCAAGGGGCAATGTTTTTTTATTAGCACAACGCTGGATTATTTTATTTCGGAGTCACGTGAGTGACTACGTGAAGACCCCGTCCAGCACGCATGCGCGACATTAGCGTTCATGCAGTGCACCCGCGACGAACGGGAGTCCAAGGTGCTCCCGCTACAATTTAAAAAGTCGGGCCGACAGGTAAGTTCTACTGTGGCCGTGAGTATTTCTCTGTGGTCTGCTTTAGGAAGCATTGGCGACCCCAAGATGAGCAAGACCAGAGCAAAGAAAATTGCAGCTCGCCCCCGTTCGTTTTCCGTTGAGGAACGTTCTTTGGAGGGGGGGCAAGAGGCGGCAGCAACTACCGAGCCGAGCCCAGCACCGCTAGCGCAGCCTGAGCAGCGAGCTGGAGGTACCTGCAGCCAGAACCGGGCGGTAGTGTCCGACGTTTCGGATGAAGATGTCACACCGCTACAGAGCGGCACTGGCAGCCGCCTAAGCCGAATGGAACGGCTTATGGAGCAAATGCTCCAGCGAGATCTGCTAAGAGAGCAGCAAACTCGCCAAGGGAGGGCTCAGAGCGCCCAGGCACTCCCGCAGTGCCCTTTAGGGGCACTGGCCATTGCCTCACCTTCTTTTGAAGGCAGCATTGGCGACCAGGTCTGGGCTGGTCAAGAAGAGGAGTTGTTGGCTGAAGATGTCCGGAGTACGCAGAGTGTACAGGATCAGGAAGAGCTGCTGTGTGTGGTCAACCGCTACGTGGTCATTCCACGAGGGGGTCGGCCTTTAGAGCCGAAACTTGCAGCCAGCATTGACCACCTGTCCTCAAAACCCCTACAAGAACGGGTGGTCAATGAGGCCCTTGAGCTATACACTGCCCCAGAAAATTGTACATCATTAAATGTACCAGCTGTAAACAGCCAAATTTGGGGACATTTGGGTCAGAATATCAGGAACCTGGAGTTGAAGCTCCAGAAGATCCTTAAACTCCTGACTGCAGGGATAACATCATATGCTCGGTCCATTGATGGCGTGGACATTTCCACAAACCAGCAAGATACACTAGCTCTGCTGTGTACCACCCAATACCAGATAAATATCTTACGGAAGGAAAACATCAAGCCTGCCCTCAACCCTAAGTTTGCGGGACTCTGCAAAACACCGGGTTCAGAACCTCCAATTCTGCTCTTCGGAAAGGATCTTCCAAAAAAGGTGAAAGACCTAGAGGAAGAATCCAAGACCTTTGGTCTCGTGAGGGCAGGTTTAGGACCGAGCAGACCCAACAAACCCAGGCGGCAGTACCTCACGGCGTCCACCAGTCATAGACCACCATATGGGACTGGTGAAAGCTCGGGGTCCGCAACCATTCCCCGTAAGCCTTTTTTAGGCCAGGGCCCAGAGCGGACCCCATGGAAAATGCGCCAACAACAACAACAACAACAACATCAACGTCAACAGCAGCCCTCTACAGCCCAGCAGACACCTCATCGTTTAGCGAAGAGGCGGAAGAAAAATTAATACCAATAACCATGGAGGTAGGTGGGTCTGGTACCTCTCGGCATATGAGCAGTAGGGGCTCTATACTATCAGGGGGGAGATTGCACTTGTTTTTGGATGCATGGGAAACCATTACTAATGACAAATACATACTAAACTGCATTCATGGCTATAAAATTGACTTTGTTCATGAAAACGTTCCGCCAGTTCAGCACATACCCCAAAGGGTATTCACCCTCTCAGTCAAAGACAAACAAGAGGGTCAAGCTGAACTTGTGAGGCTACTAGCAAAAGGTGTCATTGAAAGAACAAATCATGAACCTTTGGAATTTGTGTCTAATATTTTCACCAAAACTAAAAAAGATGGTGGATGTCGCATCATCATTGACTTAACTACGTTAAACGACTCAGTTAAGTATACACATTTTAAGATGGAAACTTTTGAAACCGCCAGACTTTTGATTTCTACAGGTTACTTTCTAGCAGGCATTGATTTAAAAGATGCCTACTACTCAGTACCCATACACAAGGAACACCGTAAATACTTAAAATTTATCTGGATGAAACAGCTATGGCAATTTAAAGTCTTACCAAATGGACTAACCTCCGCTCCAAGGTTGTTCACTAAAATCTTAAAACCCGCATTGGCGTTATTGAGAAAACAAAAGCATATAGTCATGGCGTACTTAGACGACATTTTAATAGTAGGAAAAACCTTGGAGACAGCTATTTTGGCAGTAGCAGCCACCAAACGTTTGTTTGAAACTTTGGGGTTTGTCATACATCCAGATAAATCCAATTTTACACCGTCCACTACCATGGACTATCTTGGATTTACGATTGATACTGTTCGCATGGTTGTAACTCTGCCAAAGGGGAAAGCATCACAATTGGCACTATCATGCCACGAACTAATGCATAAACGTCAACCAACCATACGGCAGGTAGCTAGAGTTATTGGCAAAATGGTAGCAGCCTTTCCAGCTGTACAATTTGGGCCTTTGCACTACCAAAATTTACAAAGAGCAAAAGTGCACGCACTAAAGCAAAACTCAGGTCACTTTGACCGAGCTATGTATTTAACTGCTGAATCCATTACAGAGTTACAATGGTGGACAAGGAACATTAGCCTCAGTTCCAGTCCCATAATTATCACTAACCCAGTATTAACCATTCAAACGGATGCCAGTGCTTTGGGCTGGGGAGCAACTAACATGCAATCCAGCACAGGGGGCAGATGGACTAATTCTGAATCATCTTGCCTACAGACACGGGGTATCAACTATTTAGAAATGTTGGGTGCGTTTTATGGTTTAAAAGCATATTCATCTAATACGCATCATGCACATGTCCGGTTGCAATTAGATAATACCACGGTGGTGGCCTATATCAACTACATGGGTGGTATAAAGTCAAAATCGTGTGACAAATTGGTCAACATAATCTGGCAATGGTGTGTCGAAAGACATACTTGGTTATCAGCAACTTACCTACCAGGTAAGCAAAATACAGTGGCAGACACCAGGTCACGCAAATTTAACGATAACATCGAATGGATGTTAAATCCCAAAGTATTTGCCGAAATTACAAAACAATATGGCACACCAGATATCGATCTATTTGCATCCAGGCTGAATCACCAGGTACCAACGTATGTCGCTTGGGAACCAGACCCTGAGGCAGCAGCAGTTGATGCATTCACGCTGTATTGGGGGAAAATGTTCTTTTATGCTTTTCCTCCCTTCTGCCTCATCAGTCGGGTGTTACGCAAGATTCAATTGGATTCCGCTTCAGGAATCTTGATAACACCCGACTGGCCTACACAGCCATGGTTCCCAGTGGCCCTCGACATGGCTGTCGAAACACCGTTGGAATTCCCCAGCAGTCCGGAATTATTAATCCACCCAGTGTCAGGCATTAGTCACCCGTGCCATGACAGAGTCAATCTCCTGGCTTGCAGATTCTGAAAAGACCGATACTGGGCCTGGGACTGTCTGAGGACGCCATCAACATGATGACCGCATCCCACCGGGAGTCCACCAGGCGACAATACCTGACCAACATAAGAAAATGGGAACGGTATTGCTCCAAAACAGGAACTACCTACACTACAGCAACACCCACCAGTGTTGTAGAGTTCCTGGTTGGATTACATCGGGAAGGACTCAGCTACAGCGCCATAAATACAGCCAGGAGTGCGTTGTCAGCTTATTTGGTTCCAGCAGCAGGACAACTGGCTTTGGGGTCCCATCCACTAGTAATCAAAATCATGAGGGGCATTTTTAACACTAACCCCCCCAGACCAAGGTACACTCAGATCTGGGATGTCAGCATTGTGCTGACGCACCTTAGGGGATGGCCACCACCCAGGGCACTCACGCTGGAACAACTTACACTGAAATCAGTCATGCTCATGGCACTAGTGTCAGCTCAAAGGGTACAATCCCTCCACCTTCTGAGGCTGGACAGCATGACAGAGTCATTGGACTGTTTCACATTCCACATTCAGGGACTGGTCAAACAAACTAGACCAGGTACCACGCCTCCAGTTATGGAGTTCTGCACATATTTATCTGACCCACGGCTGTGTGCCAAGACCCATCTCGCCAATTACATAGACACAACACTCAACTTAAGAGGGAGAGAAAAAGCCTTATGGATAAGCCACAAGAAGCCTCATGGTCAGGTGACGAGCCAAACCATTTCAAGGTGGCTCAAGCAGGTGCTTAAGTCCGCGGGAGTCAATACCAATGTTTTCAAATCTCACTCCACCAGGGCTGCATCTACGTCGGCGGCAAGTCGAATGGACGTGCCTATGGACCATATTCTGGCCAGAGCAGGATGGTCCTCGGAAAGAACTTTCCAAAGGTTTTATAATAAACCGCTGGCGCAACCTGCTACATTTGCAGACAGAATTTTAGAGTCTGCAGATAATATTTAATTTGAGCCCTGGGGAGCTCTCTGTTTTTTGTTGTCATTAATAAACCTTTTTTGTTCACAAACAGGCTCTTTATTGCGATAACATACTTCCTCCCTCTAAGGTCTTCAGACAGTGAGTGAAGCATGAGCTGGTACACGGTTCGGAATCACAGAGCTTTGAAGTCTTCACGTAGTCACTCACGTGACTCCGAAATAAAATAGTAAGATTAAATGAGAACTTACCAGTTCGAAGTTTGATCTGTATTTTATGAGGAGTTACGATGAGGGATTACGTGCCCTCCGCTCCCACCCTCTATTATACAGATCAACTGGTAATCAAGTTCTTATTTTTTCTTTACTATATTTATTTCAATCGTTGTGTTTTTTCTGTGAATCCACACCGCTGCTTTGAAGAATGTCGCGCATGCGTGCTGGACGGGGTCTTCACGTAGTCCCTCATCGTAACTCCTCATAAAATACAGATCAAACTTCGAACTGGTAAGTTCTCATTTAATCTTACTATTTTGTCAGCCACAAAAGTAAATTAGAATGCAATAACCGCTGATGTATATCTATATACTAAAACTCATTTGTTTGTTTGTTTGTTCCTGAACAACAGCCAAAACAGTACACGATAGCGTGACAATATTAGGCCCACCTTACTCACCGTCGATCCTTTGGTGCCAATGGAAGAAGTTTCATTGAAATCGGTGTTATATTTTAAAAGTTATTTTAAAGTTTAAATCTATCTCCTCGGGAGGGAAGGGGGTGGGATGGGAAGGGGGAGGGGTGGAGGAAAGGGTGCTGCACCAATGCAGGAGAGGTTTGGGCCCAATGGGTCCACTTGGTCTAGTCTAAAATAAAATAGAAAGCCATTTGTGTTTAACTTTCAAAATAACATAAAGTGCAATTCCTTTGAAAATAGACTCACCTATTTCAATGGTATCTTCTACAAATTGACAGAATTCTCCTTCGTAGTTGTCTGGGCAGTCACAGTCATCACCATCCCAGATCCCTCCATTCTGACAAGGGTTTTTTCCGACTATAACAGATAATAAGATTTCTATTGGTTGGCAGACAGGAAACAAAGAGTAGGGATTAACGGGTCCTTTTCAGAATAACAGGCAGTGACTAGTGGGGTACCGCAAAGCTCGGTGCTGGGACCGCAGCTATTTACAATATACATTGATGACTTGGATGAAGGGATTAAAAGTAACATTAGCAAATTTGCAGATGACACAAAGCTGAGTGGCAGTGTGAACCAAAGATACTAGAGTAACAAGATGAACCACTCCGTTGAAATCGCCTACACTGAAGTGTAGTACGCAAAGGAGTGGAACTGGCGCCATTTTAGTAGGCAAAACCCGCCGTTCGCTATGCCTCTCGCAGTGTAATCAGTGTTGTGGGAGAACAGTATGTGTGATGAAACCATTAAAATGCAGAATATATCTCATCTATCAACTCACATTTTGTTGTTATTTTTATTTTTTAATGTTACCCCTGCTTAATTTCGCTGAGTTTATTATTTCTTACTGTTTCTGCCCATTTCCCTCCCATTCATCCTCCCCAGCCCCCTCTTTTGTGCAGTTTCCCTTCTATTGCTCAAACACACACTCTGCACAAATTTAACACACACACACACACACACACACACACACACACACACACACACACACACACACACACACACACACACACACACACACACACACACACATATTCACTCACTGTTCTCTCACATACATTTCATTAGACCATACCCAAACACATTTGCAATCAGTGACATCAAACTTTCCACTTTGTATCACTCTATGACTGTGGCTCGATACATAAAATTACTTTTAAGCACAAATTGTAACGAACTGGAAATCACTGCCTGTAAAGGTAGTGCTGGCTGATTAACTTATAGATGTGACATACTTGGAACAATGATTTTATTGTAGAGTTAGCGGAACTGCCACAGGTACATTGGGCCAAATTGGCTTCTCGTGTAAGCTCCTATGGTTTAGAAATGTTCTTCTCCGTGGATTGTCACCTTGTCGTGGTGGAGAAGCTTGTGTGGTCCTGAGATCCTGAGAGCGATGCCGTCTGGAGTATGCTCTTGGTGGGGTCACCCATGGCAGTAAGCTCGAGGGGGAGGTCCCTAACAAAGAGCAATCTAACCAAGACCTCAACAGTTGTACAGGCGGAGGATGATGGCTAACGTTAGTGGAGCATCACAACAGCTGGGAAGGCAGATGGATGAAGGCTGCAGCAGGAAATGAGCCCCCAGTCGTCTTGGACTCCATGCCACTGGATCCTGACCCAGATCTGTCAAGGACCGTGTGGTGGCTGTCTGTGCACCAGTCTCCCCACGTTAAACAAAGTCACGCACAGGCATCCTCCATAAAGGGAGAGGACAGTCATATTCACTTCGACCGCCGCTGATGATGTATGGTTTTTTCCTGCATTATCTAATAGACAATAGACAATAGACAATAGGTGCAGGAGGAGGCCATTCGGCCCTTCGAGCCAGCACCACCATTCAATGTGATCATGGCTGATCATTCTCAATCAGTACCCCGTTCCTGCCTTCTCCCCATACCTCCTGACTCCGCTTTCCTTAAGAGCTCTATCTAGCTCTCTCTTGAATGCATTCAGAGAATTGGCCTCCACTGCCTTCTGAGGCAGAGAATTCCACAGATTTACAACTCTCTGACTGAAAAAGTTTTTCCTCATCTCCGTTCTAAATGGCCTACCCCTTATTCTTTTTCACTAAAAATAACTTTTTCACTAAGTGGTCATAGATCACATTTTCTTCCTGGTGTCAGGCATTCTTAAACCCTTGTTACAATTTCCGCTTCAGATAGTGATTTCCAAATCATTGCCCTGTTAGGGCCTTGTTGGGGATCTTGGACCATATTATCCTGGGACAACTTTTGTTGTGCGCTTCAAGGGGCAATGTTTTTTTATTAGCACAACGCTGGATTATTTTGTCAGCCACAAAAGTAAATTAGAATGCAATAACCGCTGATGTATATCTATATACTAAAACTCATTTGTTTGTTTGTTTGTTCCTGAACAACAGCCAAAACAGTACACGATAGCGCGACAATATTAGGCCCACCTTACTCACCGTCGATCCTTTGGTGCCAATGGAAGAAGTTTCATTGAAATCGGTGTTATATTTTTAAAGTTATTTTAAAGTTTAAATCTATCTCCTCGGGAGGGAAGGGGGTGGGATGGGAAGGGGGAGGGGTGGAGAAAAGGGTGCTGCACCAATGCAGGAGAGGTTTGGGCCCAATGGGTCTACTTGGTCTAGTCTAAAATAAAATAGAAAGCCATTTGTGTTTAACTTTCAAAATAACATAAAGTGCAATTCCTTTGAAAATAGACTTGCCTATTTCAATGGTGAGTAATAGACTCACCTTCTGCAATTTGACAGAATTCTCCTTCGTAGTTGTCTGGGCAGTCACAGTCATCACCATCCCAGATCCCTCCATTCTGACAAGGGTTTTTTCCGACTATAACAGATAATAAGATTTCTATTGGTTGGCAGACAGGAAACAAAGAGTAGGGATTAACGGGCCCTTTTCAGAATAACAGGCAGTGACTAATGGCGTACCGCAAAGCTCGGTGCTGGGACCGCAGCTATTTACAATGTACATTGATGACTTGGATGAAGGGATTAAAAGTAACATTAGCAAATTTGCAGATGACACAAAGCTGGGTGGCAGTATTCACAATATTAGGTTTTCTGGAAATAAGTTTGATGTCACTGATTGCGAATGTGTTTGGGTATGGTCTAATGAAATGTATGTGAGAGAACAGTGATCATGATAGGGAAAGCATGACTGATTATATATATCTATATATTATATATATATTATATATGATTATATATATATGATTATATATTATATATTATATATATCCATATATTACAAGGTGCAAGGTTCTGCGTGCAATGAAACATGCCTGCAATGCTGGTCTGCACACTCACCGTGTTTATCTATCCTACAGAGTTTTCTCTGTGGCAGAGGTGTCTAAGGTCAGAGTGTGACGTTTGAATTAATAGGCTGAGAAAGTAGGGGTTGCCAACCATCTCACTCCCAAATACGGGACAATGTGGCATCTCCGCCCCAAGCCCCACATGACTTCACCCAGCCAGCGGCCGCGTGCTCCTGCTCCACCACTGGCGGCCGCTGGCTGGGTGAAGTAACGCAACCACCGTTAGGCGGCACCTGGGCCTACGGACCTTCACTGTCGGGGCCTACAGCGTCCGGGCCTGCACTGTCGAGGCCTACAGCGTCGGGACCTACAGCTTCCGGGCCTACAGCGTCTGGGCCTAGAGCGTCCGGGCCTACAGCGTCCGGGCCTACAGTGTCCGGGCCTACATTGTCCGGCCTGACAGTGTCCGGGACTACAGCGTCCGGGCCTACACCAACCCGCCCTCTCCCTTGACATCAGTCTGAAGAAGGGTCTCGACCTGAAACGTCACCCATTCTTTCTTCCCAGAGATGCTGCCTGACCCGCTGAGTTACTCCAGCATTCTTTTGTACATTAAACACATTCAGGTTTCATTCATTAAACAAAAACACAGAAGCCATAGACTACAACTTTGATAAAATAGATAATACTGGAGTAGTGAGCGTCAGTGGAGGTAGAAACTGCATTCTGTCATTCAGGTGTGTTACCGACAAAACGGAAAGTTTACAGCTCTTCAAAAACTCAAACTGAGCAATTACCTGTTGTGGTAGATCCTGTGGTGGTGGGTACAGAGGTCAGATGAGCCGTTGTCAAGACCCGCTTTGTGGTTGTATTGAATCGATTCCTTGCAGTGGTAGTTGAACTGGATGCATTCGTGATCATGTTGGCTGGTGGGCTGGTCACTGTTTGTGTTGTTGTGGTGGTGGGTACAGAGGTCAGATTAGCCGTTGTCAAGACCCGCTTTGTGGTTGTACTGAATCGATTCCTTGCAGTGGTAGTTAAACTGGACGCG
>NC_135986.1:1998000-2035000 GCF_053455715.1 Rhinoraja longicauda
CACAGTGACCAGCCCACCAGCCAACAGGATCACCAACGCATCCAGTTCAACTACCACTGCAAGGAATCGATTCAATACAACCACAAAGCGGGTCTTGACATCGGCTCATCTGACCTCTGTACCCACCACCACAGGATCTACCACAACAGGTAATTGCTCAGTTTGAGTTTTTGAAGAGCTGTAAACTTTCCGTTTTGTCGGTAACACACCTGAATTACGGAATGCAGTTTCTATCTCTACTGATGCTCACTATTCCCAGTATTATCTATTTTATCAAAGTTGTAGTCTATGGCTTCTGTGTTTTTGATTAATGAATGAAACCTGAATGTGTTTAATGTACAAAGAAATGCTGGAGTATCTCAGCGGGTCAGGCAGCATCTCTGGGAAGAAAGAATGGGTGACGTTTCGGGTCGAGACCCTTCTTCAGACTGATGTCAGGGGAGAGGGCAGGTTGGTGTAGGCCCGGACGCTGTAGTCCCGGACACTGTCAGGCCGGACAATGTAGGCCCGGACACTGTAGGCCCAGACGCTGTAGGCCCGGACGCTCTAGGCCCAGACGCTGTAGGCCCGGAAGCTGTAGGTCCCGACGCTGTAGGCCTCGACAGTGCAGGCCCGGACGCTGTAGGCCCCGACAGTGAAGGTCCGTAGGCCCAGGTGCCGCCTAACGGTGGTTGCGTTACTTCACCCAGCCAGCGGCCGCCAGTGGTGGAGCAGGAGCACGCGGCCGCTGGCTGGGTGAAGTCATGTGGGGCTTGGGGCGGAGATGCCACATTGTCCCGTATTTGGCAGTGAGATGGTTGGCAACCCCTACTTTCTAAGCCTATTAATTCAAACGTCACACTCTGACCTTAGACACCTCTGCCACAGAGAAAACTCTCTGCAGGATAGATAAACACGGTGAGTGTGTAGACCAGCATTGCAGGCATGTTTCATTGCACGCAGAACCTTGCACCTTGTAATATATAGATATATATAATATATAATATATAATCATATATATATATAAAATCATATATAATATATATATAATATATAGATATATATAATCAGTCATGCACACACTTCTCAGCACATGCTTTTCCCTATCATGATCACTGTTCTCTCAGATACATTTCATTAGACCATACCCAAACACATTCGCAATCAGTGACATCAAACTTATTTCCAGAAATCCTAATATTGTGAATACAATATTAGGATTTCTGGAAATAAGTTTGATGTCACTGATTGCAAATGTGTTTGGGTATGGTCTAATGAAATGTATGTGAGAGAACAGTGAGTGAATATGTGTGTGTGTGTGTGTGTGTGTGTGTGTGTGTGTGTGTGTGTGTGTGTGTGTGTGTGTGTGTGTGTGTGTGTGTGTGTGTGTTAAATTTGTGCAGAGTGTGTGTTTGAGCAATAGAAGGGAAACTGCACAAAAGAGGGGGCTGGGGAGGATGAATGGGAGGGAAATGGGCAGAAATAGTAAGAAATAATAAACTCAGCGAAATTAAGCAGGGGAAAACATTAAAAAATAAAAATAACAACAAAATGTGAGTTGATAGATGAGATATATTCTGCATTTTAATGGTTTCATCACACATACTGTTCCCCCACAACACTGATTACACTGCGAGAGGCATAGCGAACGGCGGGTTTTGCCTACTAAAATGGCGCCAGTTCCACTCCTTTGCGTACTACACTTCAGTGTAGGCGATTTCAACGGAGTGGTTCATCTTGTTACTCTAGTATCTTTGGCTCACACTGCCACTCAGCTTTGTGTCATCTGCAAATTTGCTAATGTTACTTTTAATCCCTTCATCCAAGTCATCAATATACATTGTAAATAGGTGCGGTCCCAGCACCGGGCGTTGCGGTACCCCACTAGTCACTGCCTGTTATTCTGAAAAGGACCCGTTAATCCCTACTCTTTGTTTCCTGTCTGCCAACCAATAGAAATCTTATTATCTGTTATAGTCGGAAAAAACCCTTGTCAGAATGGAGGGATCTGGGATGGTGCTGACTGTGACTGCCTAGACAACTACGAAGGAGAATTCTGTCAATTTGCAGAAGGTGAGTCTATTACTCACCATTGAAATAGGCAAGTCTATATTCAAAGGAATTGCACTTTATGTTATTTTGAAAGTTAAACACAAATGGCTTTCTATTATATTTTAGACTAGACTAAGTGGACCCATTGGGCCCAAACCTCTCCTGCATTGGTGCAGCACCCTTTCCTCCACCCCTCCCCCCTTCCCCTCCCACCCCCTTCCCTCCCGAGGAGATAGATTTAAACTTTAAAATAACTTTTAAAATATAACACCGATTTCAATGAAACTTCTTCCATTGGCACCAAAGGATCGACGGTGAGTAAGGTGGGCCTAATATTGTCGCGCTATCGTGTACTGTTTTGGCTGTTGTTCAGGAACAAACAAACAAACAAATGAGTTTTAGTATATAGATATACATCAGCGGTTATTGCATTCTAATTTACTTTTGTGGCTGACAAAATAATCCAGCGTTGTGCTAATAAAAAAACATTGCTCCTTGAAGCGCACAACAAAAGTTGTCCCAGGATAATATGGTCCAAGATCCCCAACAAGGCCCTAACAGGGCAATGCTTTGGAAATCACTATCTGAAGCGGAAATTGCAACAAGGGTTTAAGAATGCCTCACACCAGGAAGAAAATGTGATCTATGACCACTTAGTAAAAAAGTTATTTTTAGTGAAAAAGAATAAGGGGTAGGCCATTTAGAACGGAGATGAGGAAAAACTTTTTCAGTCAGAGAGTTGTAAATCTGTGGAATTCCCTGCCTCAGAAGGCAGTGGAGGCCAATTCTCTGAATGCATTCAAGAGAGAGCTAGATAGATCTCTTAAGCAAAGCGGAGTCAGGAGGTATGGGGAGAAGGCAGGAACGGGGTACTGATTGAGAATGATCAGCCATGATCACATTGAATGGTGGTGCTGGCTCGAAGGGCCGAATGGCCTCCTCCTGCACCTATTGTCTATTGTCTATTGTCTATTAGATAATGCAGGAAAAAACCATACATCATCAGCGGCGGTCGAAGTGAATATGACTGTCCTCTCCCTTTATGGAGGATGCCTGTGCGTGACTTTGTTTAACGTGGGGAGACTGGTGCACAGACAGCCACCGCACGGTCCTTGACAGATCTGGGTCAGGATCCAGTGGCATGGAGTCCAAGACGACTGGGGGCTCATTTCCTGCTGCAGCCTTCATCCATCTGCCTTCCCAGCTGTTGTGATGCTCCACTAACGTTAGCCATCATCCTCCGCCTGTACAACTGTTGAGGTCTTGGTTAGATTGCTCTTTGTTAGGGACCTCCCCCTCGAGCTTACTGCCATGGGTGACCCCACCAAGAGCATACTCCAGACGGCATCGCTCTCAGGATCTCAGGACCACACAAGCTTCTCCACCACGACAAGGTGACAATCCACGGAGAAGAACATTTCTAAACCATAGGAGCTTACACGAGAAGCCAATTTGGCCCAATGTACCTGTGGCAGTTCCGCTAACTCTACAATAAAATCATTGTTCCAAGTATGTCACATCTATAAGTTAATCAGCCAGCACTACCCTTACAGGCAGTGATTTCCAGTTCGTTACAATTTGTGCTTAAAAGTAATTTTATGTATCGAGCCACAGTCATAGAGTGATACAAAGTGGAAAGTTTGATGTCACTGATTGCAAATGTGTTTGGGTATGGTCTAATGAAATGTATGTGAGAGAACAGTGAGTGAATATGTGTGTGTGTGTGTGTGTGTGTGTGTGTGTGTGTGTGTGTGTGTGTGTGTGTGTGTGTGTGTTAAATTTGTGCAGAGTGTGTGTTTGAGCAATAGAAGGGAAACTGCACAAAAGAGGGGGCTGGGGAGGATGAATGGGAGGGAAATGGGCAGAAACAGTAAGAAATAATAAACTCAGAGAAATTAAGCAGGGGGAAAACATTAAAAAATAAAAATAACAACAAAATGTGAGTTGATAGATGAGATATATTCTGCATTTTAATGGTTTCATCACACATACTGTTCCCCCACAACACTGATTACACTGCAAGAGGCATAGCGAACGGCGGGTTTTGCCTACTAAAATGGCGCCAGTTCCACTCCTATGCGTACTACACTTCAGTGTAGGCGATTTCAACGGAGTGGTTCATCTTGTTACTCTAGTATCTTTGGTTCACACTGCCACTCAGCTTTGTGTCATCTGCAAATTTGCTAATGTTACTTTTAATCCCTTCATCCAAGTCATCAATGTACATTGTAAATAGGTGCGGTCCCAGCACCGAGCTTTGTGGTACCCCACTAGTCACTGCCTGTTATTCTGAAAAGGACCCGTTAATCCCTACTCTTTGTTTCCTGTCTGCCAACCAATAGAAATCTTATTATCTGTTATAGTCGGAAAAAACCCTTGTCAGAATGGAGGGATCTGGGATGGTGATGACTGTGACTGCCTAGACAACTACGAAGGAGAATTCTGTCAATTTGTAGAAGATACCATTGAAATAGGTGAGTCTATTTTCAAAGGAATTGCACTTTCTGTTATTTTGAAAGTTAAACACAAATGGCTTTCTATTATATTTTAGACTAGACTAAGTGGACCCATTGGGCCCAAACCTCCCCTGCATTGGTGCAGCACCCTTTCCTCCACCCCTCCCCCTTCCCATCCCACCCCCTTCCCTCCCGAGGAGATAGATTTAAACTTTAAAATAACTTTTAAAATATAACACCGATTTCAATGAAACTTCTTCCATTGGCACCAAAGGATCGACGGTGAGTAAGGTGGGCCTAATATTGTCGCGCTATCGTGTACTGTTTTGGCTGTTGTTCAGGAACAAACAAACAAACAAATGAGTTTTAGTATATAGATATACATCAGCGGTTATTGCATTCTAATTTACTTTTGTGGCTGACAAAATAATCCAGCGTTGTGCTAATAAAAAAACATTGCCCCTTGAAGCGCACAACAAAAGTTGTCCCAGGATAATATGGTCCAAGATCCCCAACAAGGCCCGAACAGGGCAATGCTTTGGAAATCGCTATCTGAAGCGGAAATTGCAACAAGGGTTTAAGAATGCCTCACACCAGGAAGAAAATGTGATCTATGACCACTTAGTGAAAAAGTTATTTTTAGTGAAAAAGAATAAGGGGTAGGCCATTTAGAACGGAGATGAGGAAAAACTTTTTCAGTCAGAGAGTTGTAAATCTGTGGAATTCTCTGCCTCAGAAGGCAGTGGAGGCCAATTCTCAGAATGCATTCAAGAGAGAGCTAGATAGAGCTCTTAAGGATAGCGGAGTCAGAGGGTATGGGGAGAAGGCAAGAACGGGGTACTGATTGAGAATGATCAGCCATGATCACATTGAATGGTGGTGTTGGCTCGAAGGGCCGAATGGCCTCCTCCTGCACCTATTGTCTATTGTCTATTAGATAATGCAGGAAAAAACCATACATCATCAGCGGCGGTCGAAGTGAATATGACTGTCCTCTCCCTTTATGGAGGATGCCTGTGCGTGACTTTGTTTAACGTGGGGAGACTGGTGCACAGACAGCCACCACATGGTCCTTGACAGATCTGGGTCAGGATCCAGTGGCATGGAGTCCAAGACGACTGGGGACTCATTTCCTGCTGCAGCCTTCATCCATCTGCCTTCCCAGCTGTTGTGATGCTCCACTAACGTTAGACATCATCCTCCGCCTATTCCACTGTTGAGGTCTTGGTTGGATCGCTCTTTGTCAGGGACCTCCCCCTCGAGCTTACTGCCATGGGTGACCCCACCAAGAGCATACCCCAGACGGCATCGCTCTCAGGATCTCAGGACCACACAAGCTTCTCCACCACAACAAGGTGACAATCCACGGAGAAGAACATTTCTAAACCATAGGAACTTACACGAGAAGCCAATTTGGCCCAATGTACCTGTGGCAGTTCCGCTAACTCTACAATAAAATCATTGTTCCAAGTATGTCACATCTATAAGTTAATCAGCCAGCACTACCCTTACAGGCAGTGATTTCCAGTTCGTTACAATTTGTGCTTAAAAGTAATTTTATGTATCGAGCCACAGTCATAGAGTGATACAGAGTGGAAACAGGCCATTTGGCCCAACTTGCCCACTCCAGCCAACATGTCCCAGCTATACTAGTACCACCTGTCTGCGTTTGGCCCATATCCCTCCAAACCTTCTGTATCTTCTGGATCTCGTATTTTCCATGTGAGATAAGACCTTGACCAACTTGTGATTGATTAATTGTATCTGTTGATTTACAGATGAAGTTGAGGCCAATGTTGAAGTTACACTCAAGATAATGAACAAAAATTTTTCAGAAGAACTAACGAATGACAAATCACCTGAATACCGTGATTTTTCGCAAGAGTTTAAGAAAACGGTCAGTGCCCAGAACTAGATTTTGTGCTCCCAATTGTGACATAGTATCTCTAGCATTAGTTAAGTCATGTCCAGTTGAGTCTATTGTCAAATGCACAAGTGCAGTCAGGTACAGGTGAAGTAAAAACTGTCCTTGCGGTAATATCAAAGGCACACAGACTCAGACAAACGCACAAAACATACAATCAACAAGAAAGCTAAAAGAAAAAGTCTGGTGTTTTTCGTGTTGGATATTGTCATTGCTTGCCACTTGTGTGGCATGAATGTTATTTGCGACCTATCTGCCCAAGAGTGGATTTTGTCCAGGTCTTGCTGCATTTATACATGGGCTGCTTCAGTATCTGAAGTATTGTAAATGGTGCTAAACATTGTGCAATCATCAGCGAACATCCCCACTTCTGACTTCATGATGTAAGGAAGGTAATTGATGAAGCAGCTAAAGGTGATTTGGCCTAAGGTCATCGGACGTCACTCGAAGCGAGTATGACTGCCCTCTCCATAGGGTCGGACGCCTGTGCGTGACTTTGTTTAATGTGGGGAGACTGGTGCACAGACAGCCACCATACGGTCCTTGACAGATCTGGGTCAGGATCCAGTGGCACTGAGTCCAAGACGACCGGGGACCCTTTTCTGCTGCAGCCTTCATCCATCCGCCTTCCCAGCCGTTGTGACGCTCCACTAAAGTCAGCCATCATCCTCCACCTGTTCCACCGTTGAGGTCTTGGTTGGATTGCTCTTTGTCAGGGACCTCACCCCCTCGGCCTTACCGCCATGGGCTCTTCAGATCGTTCACCTTGTCATGGTGAAGAGGCCTGCGTGCCCCCATAATTCCAAGAGCGATGTCGTCGGAAGCACTAGCTTCTGGTAGGGCCACCCATGGCAGTAAGGTCGAGGATGAGGGTCCAGACAAAGAACGATCCAAAGTACAAGATCTAAACGGCGAACCAGGCGGACAAAGTTATCTTGAATTCAACGGCTGTGAAGGCGGATGAAGGCTGCAACAAATCTATCATCTCCAATCGTCTTGGTTCCCCTGCCATTGGAATTAGTTGATTGATTTGTGAAGGACCGTGTGCTTCTTGGAATGCAACATCAAGTACACGTTAAACAAACACACGCACAGGCGTCTTCGTTCTGACATCGCAACGTAAACCATCATCCTCCACCTCGAGGGATAGCCACGACGATGACCGCCATGGGTGACCCCACCAGGAGCGTAGCTCCAGACGGCATTGCTCTGAGGATCTCAGGACCACAAAAGGCTCTCCACAAGGTGACAATCCATGGCGAAGCGGGCCTAACTCCTGCAGAGATGTCTTGTGGGTACGATCATTTACCACCAACCACCACAACAATCCTCTGTGCAAGTTATGATTCCAGCCAGTGGAAGATTTTTGCTCTGGTTAATTCTGATTGACTCTAGCGTAACCAAGGATCCTTGATCAAATACTGCCTAGATGTAATGATATCACAAATTTTATACCAGATATATTACATCATCACCCACTGCTATGATGCAATGGGAAATTAGTGCCCAATTGCCAATAGTTGATCTATTTAAGGCTTCCTGAAATCCCCTTCAATCTCTTTCCCAATTTCCATCTAATTTTCGATCAGTATACACCAAAACTATTCCTTTTATGGCCAATGTCATATATTGCCAACTTCAAATGTACACATAAGGTATATATAATGTGGTTTTTGAGAAATAAATCAATGAACAGAAGTCAAGATAACCAGGCCAAACTCAGGTTGAGATTTGCAACTATTCACATCCAATTTGTATCCAAACTTAACCCTACCTTAAACAGAGGTCTAACATTAATTATCTACACCAATCAGCCAAAACATTATGACCACTGACAGGTGAAGTGAATAACATTGGTTATCTTGTTACAATGGCACCTGTCAAGGGGTGGGATATATTAGGCAGCAAGTGAACAGTCAGTACTTGATGTTGATGTGTTGGATGCAGGAGAAAAGACCTGAGCAACTTTGACAAAGGCCAAATTGTTATGGGTCAGAGCATCTCTGAAATGGCAAGGCTTGTGGGGTGCTGCTGAAGGATCTGCTGCTAATGTTTTGGTGCCAGATACCACAGGACACCTTCAGGGGGTCTTGTAGAGTCCATGCCTCGGCGGGTTGGCACTGTTTTGGCGGCACACGGAGGACTAACAGTACATTAGGCAGGTGGTCATACCTGGTTCATCAGTGTATGTATTCATTGTGAAACTTCTTGTGGTGAAGTAACTTGTTGTGAAGTGACTACCTACATTCTGTTGGTGGTGGGTCATGTAATTTCACTTTGACAAAAATGGAGCTTACTTCCACAAAGCAGAGCATATTTGCTGAAATTCAGAATCCATGAGAACTTGAGATGTAGAATTTAACGCAGGCTAGATTTTCTCATCTGCCACATAGAGCAACTTTGTAGGGAATGAATGGTGGCATTGGGTGGCATAAATTCTACTCACCAACGCAAGACACAATGTACTCCAGTATGGGTTGCTTCATTTGTTAAAGGACAGTTTGGGCGACATGGCGGTGCAGTGGTAGAGCTGCTGCCTTACAGCAAATGCAGCGCCGAAGACCCGGGTTTGATCCCAACTACGGGTACTGTCTGCACGGAGTTTGTACGTTCTCCCCGTGACCTGTGTGGGTTTTCTCCGAGTTCATTGGTTTCCTCCTACACTCCAAAGACGTACAGGTTTGTAGGTTAATTGTCATTGGTAAAATATAAAAATTGTCCCTAGTGGGTGTAGGGTAGTGTTAATGTGTGGGAATCGCTGGTCAGCGTGGACCCAGTGGGCTGAAAGGGCCCGTTTCTGCGCTGTATCTCTAAATTAAACTAAACTAAAGTGGATAGAATTTGGACTTGTTTAAAGAAAGAAAATACATGGCAAAGTATATCTTGACTTTCTTCCATTAATAAAATAAAATTAACTTTCATATGCAGGAAAACTCACAACCCTCCTGGTTTGTTTTTCAGATGGACACCATTTACGTTAAGATTCGCGGATACAAAGGAGTGAAGATTTTAAAGATTCGGTAATCTTAGCGATAGCCCACTGATTGGAGCCTGATTTGTGTCTTTTTAGGATCACTCTGCTCTAGACTTTATCACAGCTATGGTTGAAACCTGGACCAAGGAGATGAAGTTAAGAGCTTTAGCGAGAGTGATTGCCTTGGCAGAGAATTTGAGCTAGCGTAGCATCAAGAAACTCTGGAAAATTAGAGCGGCACGGTGGCGCAGCGGTAGAGTTGCTGCCTTACAGCGAATGCAGCGCCGGGGACCCGGGTTCGATCCTGACTACAGGTGCTGTCTGTACGGAGTTTGTACGTTCTCCCCCTGACCTGCATGGGTTTTCTCCGAGATCTTCGGTTTCCTCCCACACTCCAAAGATGTACAGGTTTGTAGGTTAATTGGCTTGGTATAAATGTTAAAAATGTCCCTAGATAGGGATTGCTGGTCGGTGCGAACCCGGTGGGCCGAAGGGCCTTTTTCCGCGCTGTATCTCTAAACTAAAGTGATGGGGGCATTAAAAGAAAATCACTCCAGTGATTGGACCCATAACAGATACAAAGAAAAAATGTTGTGTTTGAAGTCAATTGTCACAATCGTAGAATATCACTGTAGCAGTTCCTCAGGGCAATGTCCTTGGCTCAACCATATTCATCGATGGGCAGAGGGAGGGATATTCACAGAGGATTTCACAATGTTCAATTCCATCCTCTGTTCTTCAGCAAATGAAGCGATCCATACTGGCATACAACACAGTGCTGGCTCGATGGGCCAAATAGAGTCATAGAGTCATAGATTGATACAGTGTGGAAACAGGCCCTTTGGCCCAACTCGCCGACACCGGCCAACAATGTCCCAGCTACCCTAGTCCCACCTGCCTGCGCTTGGCCCATACCCCTCCAAACCTGACCTATCCATGTACCTGTGCAACTGTTTCTTAAATGATTTATTCAATTCAATTCAATGATCTCCAAACTGGTCCATCAGCTCAGTCGGTTGTAAAACCAATTGCAAGAGAGTTTGAGAATGGGCAATAAGTGCAGCATCACATGAGAACAAAAATAATTAGAAGACAAATCATTCTAGGTTGCCTTCGACAAGACCAAGGAAATGATAAACATGTTTCACAAAGAACTATTCTAATGTCTATTATAACGATGAAAACTAACAGCTGAAACCATTTACTTACATTCTGGGCCTCAGAAGAACGTAGTGCTCACGTTTTAGGTCGAGTTTTGAATTGAATTGAATTGAATAAATTTTATTATGCATGTATGTATACATACAAGGAATTTGTCTTGGTGCTCCACTCACAAGTAACAACACGACATACAGTAAACAATTAAGAATAAAACATTATCATTTAAACATGTGAAGAATGAAATAAAATACCAGAGCAAAAGTACCAGGGCGGCACGGTGGCACAGCGGTAGAGTTGCTGCCTTACAGCGAATGCAGCGCCGGAGACTCGGGTTCGATCCTGACTACGGGCGCCGTCTGTACGGAGTTTGTACGTTCTCCCCGTGACCTGCGTGGGTTTTCTCGAGATCTTCGGTTTCCTCCCACACTCCAAAGACGTACAGGTATGTAGGTTAATTGGCTGGGCAAATGTAAAAATTGTCTCTAGTGGGTGTAGCATAGTGTTAATGTGCGGGGATCGCTGGGAGGCGCGGACCCGGTGGGCCGAAGGGCCTGTTTCCGCACTGTATCTCTAAATTTAAATCTAAAAAAATCAAACGGACGCTACAGACTTTTGGTTGTTGAGCAGAGCTACTGCTCGTGGAAAAAAGCTGTTTTTATGTCTGACTGTGGCGGCTTTGACAGTCCGAAGACGCCTTCCAGAGGGAAGTTCAGGTTCTTCATCAAGGTTGTTCAGGTCCAAAAAGTGCCAGATGTAGAAACCAAGAGGAAATGAAGAAGATATTAAACTGAATTCCTTGAACGATACCAGAGCCTTTCATTGACAGTACGCACTTCGTTTAGATGAGAGGTACATTGTTAAACTTGATGGGTGCAAATCATCTTTCTCTTTGCTCAACAGGAGTGGCAGCATCATTGTGGATCACGAGGTCATTCTCTCCGTGAACACTTCGGATGCAGTTTCTCATAATTTTCTCAATAAAACAGTCGAAGAAATTAAAACAACTCTTAAAAACACAATTTCATCCGAAGGTAGAAATTAAACTCAAATCCCCAAATTAACACTAAACAAGTTTTATGAAAACAAGTTATTCACATAACCCTGAATTTTAAATTTCAGGCAACAACACTGGATTTGATTTTGACCCTTCCTTTGTCGTGGTGAAAGAACCTGTTCTCACTGGTAAGTCACGCAGTTTATTGTTTTGTTACTGCTTAATTAATGTATTTTGGGGATTGGATATAAATCCACACCGATCAGCCAAAACATTATGACCAGATGAGCCAAAACATTATGACCACCTTCCTGATATGCTGTTGGTCCTCTGTGTGCAGCCCCATACGTAGCAGGGTGCGATGCACTGTGTATTGTGACACATTCCTCTCGTGACCACCATTAAAATTTTCTGAAACTTGTGCCACAGTAGACCCTCTGTCGGTTCGGACCAGACGGGATAGCCTTTGTTGCCCTCGCACACCGATGAGCCTTGGGCGCCCAACACCCTGTCACCGGTTTGTGGTTTGTCCCTCCTCGGATCACTGTCAGTGGGTACTCACCACTGCTGACCGGGAGCACCCCACAAACCTTGCTGTTTGAGAGATACTCTGACCCAGTCGTCTGGCCATAACAATTTGGCCCTTGTCAAAGTCGCTCAGGTCTTTACTCCTGTCCATTTCTCCTGCGTCCAACACGTCAACCTCAAGAACTGTCTGTCCACTTGCTGCCTAATACATCCCACCCCTTAGACAGGTGCCATTGTGACAAGATAATCAATGTTATTCACTTCGCCTGTCAGTGGTCATAATGTTTTAGCTGATCCAAGTAAATCTATATATGCACCTACCTCTGTTCATAAATTTTAAACTTTGCAGCAGAAATGTCAGTAAGCAATGAACTGGCATGTTAGATTATTTATAAATCATCTAAACGGGACATAAGATACTTTTTAAACCTGTGAGATGTTGCAAATGCACTGTCTGCAAGGTTGGCAGAAATAGAAACTGCAAAAGAAAATGGGATAAATATCTAAAAAGGAAACTTTGTACCCATAGAGGAAGAGGCAGCAAGTGAGACTACAGTATATCCCCATATAATGGCTGTTCAGGTCATGGAAATTCAGAAATAACTGCCAATATAATTGAGATACAGAATAAAAACTCACTCATTGAATTTATGCGTTAAAAAAACTATGTAAACACGGACTGAACTGGTTTCTCAAGGACGTTGACTGCAGGTGCCATTTCACAAAGGCAGAGATTCACCTGCACCTCCTCCAACATCTATTGTATCCGCTGTTCCAGATGTCAACTTCTCTACATCGGCGAGTCCAAGCGCAGGCTCGGCGATTATTTCGCTCAATACCTTCGCTCAGTCCGCCTTAACCAACCTGATCTCCCGGTGGCTCAGCACTTCAACTCCCCCTCCCATTCACACTCAGACCTTTCTGTCCTGGGGCTCCTCCATTGCCATAGTGAGGCCCAGTGCAAATTGGAGGAACAGCATCTCATATTTTGCTTCGGCAGTTGACACCCCAGCGGTATGAACATTGACTTCTTTAACTTCAGATAATTCCTCTGTCCCTCTCTTTTCCCTCCCCCTTCCCAGTTCTCCCACTAGTCTTCCTGACTCCTACTACATCCTATCTTTGTCCCGCCCCCTCCCCTGACAACAGTCTGAAGAAGGGTCTCGACCCGAAACGTCACCCATTCCTTCTCTCCCGAGATGTTGCCTGACCCGCTGAGTTACTCCAGCATTTTGTGTCTACCTTCAGTTCACAAAGGGAGGTCACTTAAGTGATTTGCTTTGAAAACTGACAAGGTAAACTCTTCTATTGATGCTGTAGAACTTTATCAAAGATATGTACCATTCATTTCCTACTAATTAAAACAACAACCCTTTCTATTTTGCCTACAATATAATTAGAATAATAATTTCTCCCCCATGAACAAAGGCTTTGCCTTGCACACCTAGTCCATCGTTGAATAAATTGTTTGATCACCTCTGGTCTAAAATGGTTTAAGTACGCTGTCAGTTCAGTTCAGTACTATTCCCAGTTAACTCACACATGATTTCCCAATAGGGTTGCCAACTATCTCACTCCCAAATACGGGACAAGGTGACGTCACCGCCCTGCGCCCCAAGTGACCTCATCCAGCCAGCGGCCACGTGCTCTCGCTCCACCAATGGCGTCCGCCTGGGCCGGGAGGTGGGTTGCTACGCGACCTCCGTTAGGCCAACACAGTCGGCCCTGCTCCCCGAACACACTCCGTTAGCCGACACTGTCCTGGCCTACGGTGGCCCCCTGGCCTACAGTGTCTGGGCCTACAGTGTCTGGGCCGACGGAGGTCCCTGGGCCCACAGAGTCCGGGCCTACAGCGCCCCCCGGGTCTAATACGGGAAAGGGCAGTCCCATACGGGACAAACCAATTTAGCCCAACATACGGATGTCCCGGCTAATACGGGACAGTTAGCAACCCTATTTTCCAATTACTATTACTTTCTTAAATCTTGGAGTAATCATATTAAATCTCAATAAAATAGCCAAATAAATTCATCACAGTGAGAAATGTGGAATCCGCTGTCGTTGGTGTTTATGTTAAATGTTATTTTATGTGGCTGTGTGTCTTGTTGCTTTTCACTTAATATGGCTGTAAGGTAACTCAAATTTCACTGTACCTTAATTGGTACATGTGACAATAAATTGATCTTGATCTCTTGATCTTGAAAGTTGTTTTGTACATTTACAAACCTGTAGCGGAGAAACCTCGTACATAAGCAAGTCACACACACAAAGACTGTGGTACAATTTCCCAGTGCAAACTCACATGGAAGTACTGATCACTTTTCAAAATTGGAATTTGAAAGTAACGAACTGTGTAGAACGACGTGGGCAATTGTCACACGACATGAATTTAAAAAAAAAAATTATAATTGAAGTTTGATAATAACTTGAACTTTTTTATACCCTTGACAGCGGATTGTGCTTCAAAGGTTCCAGTGAAACTAAAGCAGTATTATAAACTGGTTGTGATTGGTGAGAAGACAATTTGTGCTTCAGTCTGTAATTCGGCAAGGAAGGACTCAATGAAATGTGGAAATGGAATGTGTGGAATGAAAAGTCATGGACCCAATTGCTAGTAAGATTTCACAATTAACTAAATGTCGTTCTCTGAATATTTTTATACCTTTGTGGCCATGTTATAGATATGATGAGGGAGTGCTGCAGGGTGGAGGCGACTACCTTTAGAATTACCTTTACACCTTTCTGTCCTGGGCCTCCTCCATTGTCAGAGTGAGGCTCAGCGCAAATTGGAGGAACAACACCTCATATTTCGCTTGGGCAGTTTACACCCCAGCGATATGAACATTGACTTCTCCAACTTCGGATAGTTCCTGCTTGCCTCTCTCTATCCCCTCCCCCCTCCCAGTTCTCGTACCAGTCTTCCTGTCTCCGACTACATTCTATCTTTGTCCCGCCCCCTCCGCTGACATCAGTGTGAAGGTCTTGACCCGAAACATCACCCTTCTCTCCCGAGTTGCTGCCTGACCAGTTGAGTTACTCCAGCATTTTGTGTCTACCTGCCTTTAGAATAAGGTATTACTTAAGGTCCTCTCCACTCTTTTAGAAATATTCCATTGCGCACTGCTTCAAAACAGAGGAGAATTCTCCGCAGTGTGTTGGCCAATATTTGTGTCTCAACCCAAAATCACTGGAAGAGATCAGTTGATCATGAGGTTATGTTTGTGATCGCTTATTCTTTCCTTTTAGAATATATTTGCCATTTTTGTTGCATCGTGCCTTAATATCAAACTTGGTGTCAACATAAAAATGAGCACAATTGAGACATTTCTAATTTAAGAAGTCGTCGTTTTTTCCCTTTGATAAATATGAAATCTAAACCCCTGTGATTAAACAGGCTTTACTGCATTATAGACAATAGACCATAGGTGAGGTCACGTGGGGCGCGGGGTGGTGACGTTACCTTGTCCCGTATTTGGGAGTGAGGAAGTTAGCAACCTTATTAACAGGGCCATGTTCATTGATCATGTCAACATTTCGGGGAAATATGGTGCCTATGGTAGGGAGACTGTGGCCTCAAGTGTCCACTCCAACTTCCTGATGGAGTCATAGAATCTTAGAGTCACATAACTCGTCTCTTCGGCCCAACTTGTCCATACCGACAATGATGTCCAAACTGAGCTAGTCCTGTTTACCTGTATTTGGCCCATATCTCTCTACATAAAGTCCAACCCAGCCCAATCTCTCCCTTTACCTCAGGCACTTGAGTCCTGGCAACACCCTTGTAAATCTGTAGGAAAGAACTGCAAATGCTGGTTTAAATCAAAGGCAGACACAAAATGCTGGATTAACTCAGCGGGTCAGGCAGCATCTCTGGAGAGAAGGAATAAGTGACCTTTCAAGTCGAGACCCTTCTTCAGTCTGAAGAAGGGTCTAGACCCGAAATGTCACCCATTCCTTCTCTCCCGAGATGCTGCCTGACCTGCTGAGTTACTCCAGCATCTTGTGTCAACCTTCACTGTCCACGATACCATTTATTTTGGTATCATCTGCAAACTTAATAATCCCTAATTAAGCCATTCTCATTCACATCTATATACTAAAACTCTCGTTTGTTTGTTTGTTTGTTCTTGAACTACAGCCAAAACTGTACACAAAAGCGTGAGAATTTTAGGCCCAACTTACTCACCATTGTCCCTTTGGTGCTAATGGATGATGTTTCATTGAAATCGATGTCATATTTTTACAGTTATTCACTTTTTAAAATTTAAATCTATCTCCCAGGAAGGGGGGGGGGGGGTAAGGGAGGGAAGAGGATAAGGGGGTTGAGGGGGATGGAGGGGGATGGAGTGAGGGGGGAGAGGAAGGGGGCTGGGGGTGGGGGAGGGGAAGGGGGTGGGGAGGGGAAGGGGGTGGGGAAGGGAAGGGGGGTATAAGGCGGGGGGAGGGGAGTGGGGGAGGGGAGGACGGTGAGGGGGGAGGGGTGGAGGAGAGGGTGCTGCACCAATGCAGGAGAGGTTTGGGTCCACTTGGTCTAGTCCAAAGATACTTGAGGAGCAAGATGAACCACTACGTCAAAATCGCCCATACTGAAGTGTAGTATGCAAAGGAGCGTAACATCTGCCATTTTAGTAGGCAAAACCCGCCGTCCGCTATGCCTCTCGCAGTGTAATCAGTGTTTTGGAGGAACAGTATGTGTGATGATACCATAAAAATGCAGAATATATCTCATCTACCAATTCACAGATTTTTGTTCTTTTTCTTTTTAAATGTTTCTGCAAGTTTCTGCCTACTAAAATAGCGCCGTGATATACTACGGGTTTTAGGGCCGAGTGGTCTATTTTGCTCTGCTCTGTTATCTTTGGTCTGGTCATTTATATAGATGTGAATGGGAATGGCTTCATTGGGCCTAGAGATGATATAAATGTGACCGTAATTATTTTATCTCTTCACTTTCTTCCAGTTGTGATGTGTCACAAGACTACTGGTACTATGGTGAATACTGCAATCGTACAATTCATAAAAAAGGCTTCATTGCTGGTTTATCAGTAACACTTATTATCCTTCTACTTGGCCTGTTGGCTCTTGTGATCTACAATGTGAAGTTTCGCAAGAGCATTAAACGAACACAAACCAAAAGGTGTGTTAAAATATATCCATATTTATTATATTTTTATGTATCATCATGTATGAGCATAGCAAACTCAACTCCCAAAAGAATGGAGAAGACAAAAAACCTCCAAAACTTAAATGTTTTACTTGAAGTACAGTAATTTTCTAGGTGCCTTCTATACTGTAAACGTCTGTGATTCTCTGACTTTTAAAGTGACTCGAACATTCAAACATCGATCGACCTTGGTACCTTTACATGTCTTTGTAAAAATGCATCAATTAGATCTCAAAGAAAGCTTTATTGAAAAATGAATTTAATGGAAAGGAATGGCCTGCTGAGAAAAGGTAACACAGGCTAGTCCACTATCCACTGGATCTCAGAAGACTTAGGTAACTTGTTGACATATAAGACACTGAAGAATCTTGACAGGGTGAATGTGAGAAAATCTGTACGGCACGGTGGCACAGTGATAGAGTCACTGCCTTACAGCGAATGCAGCGCCGGAGACCCGACTACAGGTCTTGCCTGTACGGAGTTTGCACGTTCTCCCCGTGACCTGCGTGGGTATTCTCTGAGATCTTCAGTTTCTTCCCACACTCCATAGACTTACAGGTTTATAGGTTAATTGGCTTGGTAAATGTAAAAAAAAAATGTCCGTAGTGTGTGTAGGGTAGTGTTAATGTGTGGGGACCGCTGGTTGGCGCGGACCCGGTGGGCCTGTTTCCGCGCTGTATCTCTAAACTAAACTCAACTAAAAAATATAGAATTAGGGCTCACCGGCCAAAATTAAGGATTGCTCATTTAGAACATGTTTTGTTTCAAGGTGAGTCTTTTCCTCCAAGGACTACATAAACAAAGTCTTTAATGTTTTATGCAGCAGGTGGATGTATTCTTGATAAGCAAAGGAGTGAATGTTTTTATGGTATAAATGGGAAGGTAATGTTGAGGCTATAATCAGGATGACCATGATTTGGCAGGCAGGTTTGCTAGTGCTACACGTGTGGGTTTAAACTAAGTAGTGGGGGGGAGGGGTTGACAAATTGGGAATATCAAGATGGAGTTAAAGGGGAAGCGAATACAGGAGAAATCGCAAAGGACTCTCGAATAAATGGGAAGGGAAGTTCTAGATGGGATAAGAGAGTAAGGTCAGGGCCAATTGCGACTGGTGAGAGAAGGGAGGTGAATACCGAAGTTAAAGTGTTTTATTTAAATGCGCAAAGTATAAAAAATAAAGTGGATGAGCTTGAGGCTCAGTTAGACATTGGCAAGTATGATGTTGTGGGAATTACAGAGACATGGCTACAAGAGGACCAGGGCTGGGAACTGAATATTCAGGGGTACACAACGTATAGAAAAGACAGACAGGTGGGCAGAGGGGGTGGGGTTGCTCTGTTGGTAAGGAATTATATTCACTCCCTTGCAAGGGGTGACAGTAGAATCAGGAGATGTAGAATCAGTATGGATAGAAATGAGGAATTGTAAGGATAAAAAGACCCTAATGGGAGTTATCTACAAGCCCCCAAACAGTAGCCTCGACATAGGGTGCGAGTTGAATCAAGAGCTAAAATTGGCATGTCGCAAATGTAATGCTACGGTGGTTATGGGAGATTTCAACATGCAGGTAGACTGGGAAAATCAGGTTGGTAATGGACCCCAGGAAAGAGACTTTGTGGAGTGCCTCTGAGATAGATTCTTAGAACAGCTTGAACTGGAACCTACCAGGGAGAAGGCAATTCTGGATTTAGTGTTGTGTAATGAACCTGATCTGATAAGGGGACTCAAGGTAAAAGAGCCATTAGGAGGCAGTGATCATAATATGATAAGTTTTACTCTACAAATTGAGAGGGAGAAGGGAAAAATCGGAAGTGTCAGAATTAAAGTATAGCAAAGGGGATTACAGAGGAATGAGACAGGAGCTGGCCAAATTTGACTGGAAGGAGGCCCTAGTAGGGAAATCGGTGGAATAGCAATGGCAGGTATTCCTGGGAATAATGCAGAAGTTGCAGGATCAATTTATCCCAAAGAGGAGGAAAGATTCTAAGGGGAGTAAGAGGCACCCGTGGCTTTACGAAGGGGAAATCATGCTTGACTAATCTTCTGGAAATTGTTGAGGATGTAACTAGGAAAATTGACAGGGGAGAGCCGGTGGATGTGGTGTACCTCGACTTTCAGAAAGCCTTCGACAAGGTCCCACATAGGAGATTAGTGGACAAAATTAGAGCACATGGTATTAGGGGTAGGGTACTGACATGGATAGAACATTGGTTGACAGACAGAAAGGAAAGAGTGGGGATAAATGGGTCCCCTTCAGAATGGCAGGCAGTGACTAGTGGGGTACCGCAAGGCTCGGTGCTGGGACCGCAGCTATTTACAATATACATTAATGACTTGGATGAAGGGATTAAAAGTACCATTAGCAAATTTGCAGATGATACAAAGCTGGGTGGTAGTGTGAACTGTGAGGAAGATGCTATGAGGTTGCAGGGTGACTTGGACAGGTTGTGTGAGTGGGCGGATGCATGGCAGATGCAGTTTAATGTGGATAAGTGTGAGGTTATCCACTTTGGTGGTAAGAATAGGAAGGCAGATTGTTATCTGAATGGTGTCAAGTTAGGAAAAGGGGACGTACAACGGGATTTGGGTGTCCTAGTGCATCAGTACTGAAAGGAAGCATGCAGGCACAGCAGGCAGTGAAGAAAGCCAATGGAATGTTGGCCTTCATAACAGGAGGAGTTGAGTATAAGAGCAAAGAGGTCCTTCTGTAGTTGTACAAGGCCCAAGTGAGACCGCACCTGGAGTACTGTGTGCAGTTTTGGTCTCCAAATTTGAGGAAGGATATTCTTGCTATTGAGGGCATGCAGCGTAGGTTTACTAGGTTAATTCCCGGAATGGCGGGACTGTCATATGTTGAAAGACTGGAGCGACTAGGCTTGTATACACTGGAATTTAGAAGGATGAGAGGAGATCTTATCGAAACGTATAAGATTATTAAGGGGTTGGACACGTTAGAGGCAGGAAACACGTTCCCAATGTTGGGGGAATCCAGAACCAGGGGCCACAGTTTGAGAATAAGGGGTAGGCCATTTAGAACAGAGATGAGGATTTTCTTTTTCAGTCAGAGAGTTGTGAATCTGTGGAATTCTCTGCCTCAGAAGGCAGTGGAGGCCAATTCTCAGAATGCATTCAAGAGAGAGCTGGATAAAGCTCCTAAGGATAGCGGAGTCAGGGGGTATGGGGAGAAGGCAGGAACGGGGTACCGATTGAGAATGATCAACCATGATCACATTGAATGGTGGTGCTGGCTTGAAGGGCCGAATGGGCTACTGCTGCACCTATTCTCTATTGTCTATTGATTTATTTAAAGGTAGACACAAAATGCTGGAGTAACTCAGCGGGTCAGGCAGCTTCTTGGGAGAGAAGGAATGGGTGACGTTTCGGGTCGAGAACCTTCTTCAGAAACGTCACCCATTCCTTCTCTCCCGAGATGCTGCCTGACCCGCTGAGCTACTCCAGCATTTTGTGTCTACCTTCGATTTAAACCAGCATCTGCAGTTTTTTCTTAGTAAATAATGATTTATTTGAATATCATGAATGTTCGGGACTCCCCGAACATCGGGAACATGTTTCCTACCTCTAGGGTGATGAAGTTCCTTGGATAGTAAAGAAACAGGGTGCAATCGCATTAATGTAGGGATATGCAGCTGTTTTAAAAGGTCAGTTATATTGAATGTAGAACACACACAAGGGTCAGATAAACTAATCCTGCTTCGAGAAGAACAAAGCTTTCTATTACATGGTGGGGTTATTTTTTGCTTCTGAGTTGGAATTTCAGGACTTTGGATCAATGTTACTGTAAATGTGACAATCTAGGTCCTCATTAGTGAATTTCTGGAGGTGAATGTTGTTTTCTGGAGGTGAATGCTGGCTGCCCTTACACATCTCATTCATATATATTGTTGAATAATATAATTATACTAGACCAAGTGGACCCGTTGGGCCCAAACCTCTCCTCTCCTCCCTCCCTCCCCTTTCCCCTCCTCCTCCCCTCCCCCTCCCTCCCTTCTTCCCCACCCCCTTCCCCCCCCACTCCATCCCCCTCAACTCCCCTTAACCTCCCCCTCTCCCTCCACCCCCTCCCTCCCTCCCTAGGAGATAGATTTAAACTTTAAAATGTGAATAACTTAAAAAATATAAAACCGATTTCAATGAAACGTCTTCCATTAGCAAAGGGATGACAGTGAGTAAGGTGGGCCTAAAATTGTCACGCTATCGTGTACTGTTTTGGCTGTAGTTCAGGAACAAACAAACAAACAAACAAGAGTTTTAGTACATTGATGGTATATTGCTGAAAGCACCACAGCCATTTTCCACATCATGATGCACAGAGATTCTATTTCAGCAGGTATTCTCTCTTATATATAAATATTTCTCAATCAACATTACTAAAATAATAATCACTACAGTTGCTGAGGAATCTTGCAAAATGCAAATTCCCTGATATATGTCCTACATTGGAATTGGTGACTAAGTTTCAAAAGTACTAGAGTTCTTTCATACAATATACAGTGATGCTGAATTGTAAATCATATGTTCTTTGCAAATAATTTATACTTCCCTAAATCGCTGCCTCTTGTGTCTTTTATAGAGAAGACGAGCAAATGAAAGAAATAATGGAGAAGTGGGAAGAAGATGATTGGGAATGGCACAGTCCTGGGACTATTATTATCAACAACAGGGCCACCGATATCTTTGGTGGTAATGCTATTAATGCTATTAATTAATGCTATCTTTGGTGGTAAGGCTAATGCTAATGCTATGAATGTACAAAGTTATAAAACAACAAAACCACAATTTTACATGAGTTGGTTCTTATAGAAAATCGTGGGAGTTAAGGTATTCCCTTTATCATGTATCTGTACACTGTGAATGGCTTGATTGAAATCATATATTATCTTTCCGCTGGCTGGTTAGCCAGTAACAAAGTTTTTTCACTGTACCTTGAGTCATTCGCGGCGTGACTCGCGAATGGCCAGTTTGGCCTGGCCCAGGAGCTAAACCCAACCAGGACATCTTCAGCCGCCCCCCTACCCTCTCACCAACCTTTCTGTTGGTGGGTCATACACAACATGAAACAGTCCAATACTATCCCATCAACCCGTCATCAGCAAAGGTTTCCTACTATATTTGGATCCTGTAATTTTGGAAATTGGCCGAGAATGCAAGAATGTTCAATTTCGAGGAGATTTCCAAGTTAATTGTGTGTGTCACTTTGATAAGAATAATTCTTTGGGTTTCTGGGCAGGCAAATCCATGATCATCCATTGGTTACAGCTAAGATATTTATCGTTCATATCTTCACTTCAAGCGGCGTAGAAATGCAAAAATGCATGAATAATGGGATCAATAACATAGAATATTGATGAAGGCTTCCTTACAGGTACAGCAGGCAGTCTTCTAGTGCAGCGCCATCTGGGTTAGTTGAACGGTAGCCCCAGGTGGTGCTGTGGCAATTAAAGTCTCCAGCGTACATGCAGGGCCAACCAAAGGCGGGGATGGAGTCTTTGTGAAGCCTGGTAGAAGGTGGCTTGTATACATTGATGACAGTGGCACCTTCGACTTGCGTTGCCGCCCATTCCACGTCAGTCAGGAGGGGACGTTGCAATCGCTTTCCATTTTGCTGCGTTCCTTACAAAAGTGGCAATCCAGTGGGTGTCACTCTCGGTGTAGGCGGCCAGGGTGTAACCAGGGATCTTCAGGTGGGAGCTGTCACTTGGAGCAGGATTGCAGTGGGTCTGTAACAGATGTTCAATGATGGCGGTCTTTGCCGTGGTGAGGCCTTCCGCATTCAGCTGCAGCGGGGTGATGCCATCCGGTTCGATATCCGTAGGTGCCCGCCCTAAGAAGGGCGCATGCTCCGGGTTGGCACCAAGCTCCCCCCCTCCCCCCTTCTACCCTTCCCCTTCCCCTTCCCCTTCCCTTCCCCTTCCCCTCCCCATCCCCTCCCCTCCCCTCCCCTCCCCTCCCCTTCCCCTCCCCTCCCCCTCCCCTTCCAATAGTACCAAAGGGACGTCGGTGAGTAAGGTGTGCCTAAAATTGTTGTGCTATCGTGTACCGTTTTGGCTGTAGTTCTGGAACAAACAAAGAAACAAACGAGAGTTTTACCATATAGATATTCCATTGTAGTCGTCAGAATGACTCACACCGTGGTCATAAGGATGGGTGTGACAGAGGGTTCAGTTTAGTTTAGTTTATTGTCACGTGTACCGAGGTACAGTGGAAAGCTTTTGTTACCTGCTATCCAGTCAGTGGAAAGACAATACATGGGAATGTAATCACAGGACATCTATAAACTTGATCGGCTCCTTTCCTCGTTCGAGACCTAAACCCATTTGTAGCCTTGATCTGATTTTCAAATCAGTAACAGACAAACCTAGGACTTACTAAGACCGAAGGTGGACACAAAATGCTGGAGTAACTCAACGGGTCAGGCAGCATCTCGGGAGAGAAGGAATGGGTGGAGTTTCTGGTCAAGACTCTTCCTCAGACTGATGTAGGAATAAAGGTGTAGACTTGTTTTCAAGAGAGAGTTAGATTTAGGTCTTCGTGCTAAAGGAATCAAGGAACATGGAGCAAAAGCAGGAACGAGGTACTGATTTTGGATGATCAGCTGTTACCATAATGGCACTGGCTGGAATGCACCTATTTTTCTATGTTTCTATGACTATTTTCTAAATGGACAGTAGGAATAAAAGTGTAGACACAAAATGCTGGAGTAACTCAGAGACCCGAAACGTCACCCATTCCTCTCCCGAGATGCTGCCTGACCCGCTGAGTTACTCCAGCATTTTGTGTCCACCTTCGGTGTAAAACAGCATCTGCAGTTCCTTCCTACACATCCTTCCTCGGATAAGGGGCCCAAAACTGCTCACAATGCTCCAAATGCGATCTGACCAGCGCTTGTAAAGCCTCAGCATTACATCATACGTGTCAGAAGGAACTGCAGATGAAACCTTGGTTTAAACCGTAGACACAAAATGCTGGAGTAACTCAGAGACCCGGAGGGTCTTGACCCGAAATGTCACCCATTCCTTTCCTCCCGAGATGCAGCCTGACCTGCTGACCTGGGGAGGGGGGAGGGGAGGAGGGAGGGGGGAGGAGGGAAGGAGGGAGGGAAGGGGGCGGACGGAGGGAAGGAGGGGGAGGAGGGAGGGAAGGAGGGGGAGGGAGGGGGGGGGAAGGAGAAGGTGCTGCACCAATGCAAGAGAGGTTTGGGCACAACGGGTCCACTTGGTCTAGTTATCACTATTTGTATTTCCAGCCAGCCTCTAGACATGATAATGTAAGTCCAGCAAAAGATAAATTTGCTGGAGGAACTCTGCAAGCCAAGCAACATTAGTGGAAATGCAGAGTCTCGACATTTTGGGTCGAGACCCTGCATTGGGACCGGGATTGTAAAGCCAGTGTAAATCAGAGAAGAGGAGAGAAGAGCACAGAGTTGGTAGGTGAACTGGTGAACTAGGTGAGGAGACGGACAATGGGCAGATGGAGATCTGGGTCAGGATCCAGTAGCATGAAGTCCAAGACGACCGGGGAGCCTTTTCTGCTGCAGCCTTCATCCATCTGCCTTCCCAGCCGTCGTGACGCTCCACTAAAGTCAGCCATCATCTTCCGCCTGTTCCACCGCTGAGGTCTTGGTTGGATCGCTCTTTGTCAGGGATCTCTCCCCCATCTTGACCTTACCGCCATGGGTGAGCCTACCAGGAGCGTAGCTCCAGACGGCCTCGATCTCAGGATCTCAGGACCACACAAGCTTCTCCACCATGATAAGGTGACAATCCACGAAGATTAAATAGCACTCATTAAATATTGATCGGTGCTCAGGTAGTGAAAATGAAAGCTATGTCCAGTGAAATTCTTATGCAACTCTTTCTCTGAGTTCAAAGCAGCGGCAAAGGAAATAAAAACATTAATTACTTGTAGTGCCTTCTATTTCTTATCTACATTTTTTCATGGGATGATAAATTATTTCGGGAACAGAGGGCAAAGTCTAAAACATAATAGATTAAAAGCCACAAAGGACACGGGTGCAAGTCATTACAGCATCTAGCACATTTTTCCATTTTCACAACCAAGCTGCAGCAGACCCCTGGTCCTCAGTTTGACTTGCAGTTAGTTTTCACCTGTGACAGAGAAACACACTGGAGTTTTAGCCACTTCTTGTCTGTTGCGTCTGGGATTTTAAAATGAAAATAAAAAAATGGACAATCATTTTCTACTGTCTGCTTTTCGCAACATTTCGAGGTAAGTCTCATTATCATTTATTTTCCAAAAATATTTTTGTGAATTTTGCATTTTTATTTTCTGAAACCTGTGATGGTCATGCCTTACCATTTCATATAGAGGTATTCACACAGATCCAGGCACAGGGTGGAGGGAACAGTCTGACTCTTCCCCGATTACATTTTACCTCTGTTTATTCACAAAATGCTGGAGTAACTCAGCAGGTCAGGCAGCATCTCAGGAGAGAAGGAATGGGTGACGTTTCGGGTCGAGACCCTTCTTCAGACTGATGTCAGGGGGGCGGGCTCACAAAATGCTGATGTAACTCAGCAGGTCATCACAAAATGCTGGAGTCACTCAACACTTCCATCCCCCACAAGGATAGTCTTTAAGCCCTCCGTTTCTTCCTCGACCATAGAACCAGCCAATCCCCTGCCCCAACTCTTTTTACCTCTGTTTGTTGAGTTGTCACCTTCTCCTAACTCACAATGATCTATCCTACATTTTCCTTGAACTGCATCTCCTTTCATGACTCATTTTCACACCTTGCCCTTCCGCATCTCTGTGTCTCCCTCTCCCCCGACTTTCAGTCTGAAGAAGGGTATTGACCTGAAATATCACCTATTTCTATCCAGAGATGCTGCCTGTCCCGCTGAGTTAAACCAGCGTTTTGTGTCTATCTGCAGGGGAGAGGGGATGGATGGATGAATAGGTTCATCCTGGATATACAGGAGGCTGCAAATTTTGCTTCTACCCATCCAAGCAAAATAGGAGAACTAGCTCCACTGGCTATTAGTAATACATTTGAGATGAAGCTGATGCTCCCACCACACTCCATTGGTATTCTGAAACGATATCATGTTTAAATTTAGAAAAAATTAGGAGTGATATTGTTGAAACCTCTATTAAATTTGATAGGACTTTGGGAAGCGTTATTCAATATTTTCACACAATATATGTTGTTCCCTCTCCAGCCGTTATAATAATTTTTTACCTTTATTTGGAGGAACAGATTTAATGACAAACAGAGGTCTAAACTGTTGTTTTGGGGGGTTTTGCAGCCCAGATTCTGTTTTGTTTTGTTTTTTTTGTTTGTTTTTTAGGGTTTTTTCCTTTTTATCTTTTTTTAAATATATATAATATAAGTTCTTTTTCAACCTTTTATCTATAATTGCATAGAGACTGGGAGGTCTATACCCTATATGTATTTTGAAACTGGATTTATATTAAGGCTACATTTGTTGTTAATGTAATCCTGATCCCTATGTATCAATATCACTGTTATGCTTATCATTTTTTTTGAAATTTAATAAAAAGATTTGAAGAGAGAGAGAAGCTGATGCATGAAACGGTTTGACTGTTTCACAATTGTGGGTTTTTCTCCGAGATCTTCGGTTTCCTCCCACACTCCAAAGACGTACAGGTATGTAGGTTAATTGGTTTGGCAATCAGCAGTAGCAGCAGCAATCAGCAGTAGCAGCAGCAATCAGCAGTAGCAGCAGCAGCAAGCAGCAGTAGCAGCAGCAAGCAGCAAGCAGCAAGCAGCAGCAACAAGCAGCACCAAGCTGTGTTGCTTGGGAAGTAGTGTGTGGGGATTGTGTGGGGATAGTAAGGAGTAAGACCTGTGTGATCTCCCGGACTAGTTTCGATCGCCTAGCTTGGGGTTGGAGAGGAATTTCCTGGATTTTTTCCCAAATTGGCCTGGGTTTTTTATCCGGTTTTTCGCCTCTCCCAGGAGATCACTCAGTTCTTTTGGGTGGGCGGTTGGAGCGGTTGGAGTAGCGGCCGGGCGGTAGGTTTAGTAACCGAGCGCGGGGCTTTGTTTGGAGAGTATGACTGCCAGGGCAGTTTTTTGTTCTGGGTGTCGGATGTGGGGAATCTGGGAGTCTGATAGTCTTCCAGACATCCACATCTGCGCCAGGTGTGACGAGATGGGGCTCCTAAGGGACCGTATTAGGAACCTGGAGCGGCAGATTGATGACCTCCGTCTGATCAGGGAGAGTGAGGAGGTTATAGATAGGAGTTACAGAGAGGTGGTCACTCCAAGACCACGGGAGGTAGACAAGTGGGTCACTGTTAGGGGGGGCAAGGAACAGAGGCAGGGACGAGGGAGTACCCCGGTGGCTGTACCCCTTGGAAATAAGTACTCCTGTTTAAGTACTGTTGGGGGGGACAGCCTACCTGGGGGCAACGACGGTGCCCGGGCCTCTGGCAAGGAGTCCGGCCCTGTTGCTCAGAAGGGTAGGGAAAGGAAGAGGAGAGCAGTAGTAATAGGGGACTCTATAGTGAGGGGGTCAGATAGGCGTTTCTGTGGACGCAGTCGGGAGACCCGGATGGTGGTTTGCCTCCCTGGTGCCGGTGTCCGGGATGTGTCTGAGCATGTCCAGGATATCCTGAAAGGGGAGGGAGAGGAGCCAGAGGTCGTGGTACATATAGGTACCAACAATATAGGTAGGATAAGGGAAGAGGTCCTGAAAGGAGAATTCAGGGGGCTAGGAAGAGAGTTAAAAAAAAGGACTTCCAAAGTAATAATCTCAGGCTTACTGCCTGTGCCACGCGATAGTGAGAATAGGAATGGAGTGAGGTGGAGGATAAATACGTGGCTGAGGAACTGGTGCAGGGAGCAGGGTTTCAAGTTTCTGGATCATTGGGACCTCTTCTGGGGGAAGTATGACCTGTACAAAAAGGACGGGTTGCATCTGAACCCAAGGGGAACCAATATCCTGGCGGGGAGATTTGCTAAAATAACTGCGGAGACTTTAAACTAGTACGGTTGGGGGGAGGGACTCAAACACAGATAGCTAATAGGCAGTGTGTGAGGCAGGAGGCAGAAAAGGGAAACACTCAGACCCAATATGTAGGAGAGAAAGGAGGGAAAAGAAATAAACTGAGAATAAGAAATGATGGGTCCCTTAAATGTGTATATTTTAATGCTAGGAGCATTGTAAGAAAGGTGGATGAGCTTAGAGCCTGGATTGACATCTGGAAGTATGATGTTGTGGCGATCAGTGAAACATGGTTGCAGGAGGGTTGCGATTGGCAATGAAATATTCCAGGATTTCATTGTTTCAGATGTGATAGAATCGGAGGGGCAAGAGGTGGGGGTGTTGCATTGCTTGTCAGGGAGGATATCACAGCAGTGCTTTGGCAGGACAGACTAGAAGGCTCGATTAAGGAGGCTGTTTGGGTGGAACTCAGAAATGAGAAAGGTTTAGCAACACTTATAGGGGTGTATTATAGACCGCCAAATAGGGAACGAGAATTGGAAGAGCAAATATGTAAGGAGATAGCAGATATTAGTAGTAAGCACAGAGTGGTGATTGTGGGTGATTTCAATTTTCCGTATATAGACTGGGAATCACATTCTGTTAAAGGGCTGGATGGTTTGGAGTTTGTAAAATGTGTGCAGGATAGTTTTTTGCAGCAATACGTAGAGGTGCCTACCAGAGAAGGGGCAGTGTTGGACCTCCTGTTAGGAAATGAGATGGGTCAGGTGACGGAGGTATGTGTTGAGGAGCACTTTGGGTCTAGTGATCATAATGCCATTAGTTTCAATATCATTATGGCGAAGGTCAAATCTGGACCAAGGGTTGAGATTTTGGATTGGAGAAAGGCTAATTTTGAGGAGATGAGAAAGGATTTAAAAGGAGTGAAATGGAAATTGTTGTTTTATGAAAAGGATATAATAGAGAAATGGAGGATATTTAAAGGTGAAATTTTGAGAGTACAGAGTCTTTATGTCCCTGTTCGGTGGAAAGGAAAGAATAATAATTTGAAAGAGCCGTGGTTTTCCAGGGAAATTGGACACGGTTCGGAAAAAGAGGGAGATATACAATAAATATAAGCGGCAGGGAGTAAATGAGGTCCTTGAGGAATATAAAGAATGTAAAAGGAATCTTAAAAAGGAAATTAGAAAAGCGAGAAAAAGATATGAGGCTGCTTTGGCAAGTAATGTAAAAGTAAACCCCAAGGGGTTCTACAGATAGCAAAAGGATAGTGAGGGATAAAATTGGTCCATTAGAGAGTCAGTGGACAGCTATGTGCTGAGCCGGAAGAAATGGGGGAGATATTAAACAATTTCTTTTCTTCGGTATTTACCGAGGAGAAGGATATTGAATTATGTGAGGTAAGCGAAACAAGTAGAGTAGTGATGGAAATTAGGAGGATTAAAGAAGAGGAGGTACGGACACTTTTGAAGAATATAAAAGTGGATAAGTCTCCAGGTCCTGATAGGATATTCCCTAGGACATTGAGGGAAGTTAGTGCAGAAATAGCAGGGGCTATGACGGAAATATTTCAAACGTCATTAGAAACAGGGATGGTGCCGGAAGATTGGCGCATTGCGCATGTTGTGCCTTTGTTTAAAAAAGGTTCTAAAAGTAAACCTAGCAATTATAGACCTATTAGTTTGACGTCTGTGGTGGGAAAATTAATGGAAAAGATACTTGGGGACAATATATATAATTATTTGGATAATCAAGGCCTGATTAGAAACAGTCAACATGGATTTGTGCCTGGAAGGTCATGTTTGACTAACCTTCTTGAATTTTTTGAAGAGGTTACCAGGGAAATTGATAAGGGCAAGGCTGTGGATGTTGTCTATATGGACTTCAGTAAGGCATTTGACAAGGTTCCACATGGAAGGTTGATTAAGAAGGTTAAATCGTTGGGTATTAATAGTGAGGTTGCAAGATGGATTCAACAATGGCTGAATGGGAGATACCAGAGGGTAACGGTTGACAATTGTATGTCAGGTTGGAGGCCAGTGTCTAGTGGAGTGCCCCAAGGATCTGTGTTGGGTCCACTGTTGTTTGTCATTTACATTAATGATCTGGATGATGGTGTGGCAAATTGGATTAGTAAATATGCAGATGATACTAAGATAGGTGGAGTAGTTGATAGTGAGGTAGATTTTCAAAGTCTACAGAGAGACTTGGGCCTTTTGGAAGGGTGGGCTGAAAGATGGCAGATGGAGTTTAATGCTGATAAGTGTGAGGTGCTGCATTTTGGTAGGACAAATCAAAATAGGACGTACAGGGTAAATGGTAGGGAATTGAGGAATGCAGTGGAACAGAGGGATCTGGGAATAACTGTGCATTGTTCCCTGAAGGTGGAATCTCATGTGGATAGGGTGGTGAAGAAGGCGTTTGGTATGCTTGCCTTTATAAATCAGAGCATCGAGTATAGAAGTTGGGATGTAATGTTGAAATTGTACAGGGCATTGGTGAGGCCGAATCTGGAGTATGGTGTGCAGTTCTGGTCGCCAAATTATAGGAAGGATGTCGACAAAATGGAGAGGGTACAGAGGAGATTTACTAGAATGTTGCCTGGGTTTCAGCACTTAGGCTACAGAGAGAGGTTGAACAGGTTGGGTCTTTATTCTTTGGAGCGTAGAAGGTTGAGGGGGGACTTGATAGAGGTTTTTAAAATTTTGAGAGGGACGGACAGAGTTGACGTGGGTAGGCTTTTCCCTTTGAGAGTGGGGAAGATTCCAACAAGGGGACATAGCTTCAGAATTGAGGGACAAAGGTTTAGGGGTAACATGAGGGGGAACTTCTTTACTCAGAGGGTTGTGGCTGTATGGAATGGGCTTCCGGTGGAAGTGGTGGAGGCTGGCTCGATTTTATTATTTAAGAGTAAATTGGATAGGTATATGGATAAGAGGGGATTAGAGGGTTATGGTCTGAGTGCAGGTAGATGAGACTAGGTTAGGGAGAATGGTCGGCGTGGACTGGTAGGGCCGGACAGGCCTGTTTCCATGCTGTAGTTGTTATATGTTATATGTTATATGTAAATGTAAAAATTGTCCCTAATGGGTATAGGATGACAATAGGGCAATAGACAATAGACAATAGGTGCAGGAGTAGGCCATTTGGCCCTTTGAGCCAGCACTGCCATTCACTGTGATCATGGCTGATCATCCACAATCAGTAACCCGTTTCTGCCTTCTCCCCATATCCCTTGACTCCACTATCATTAAGAGCTCTATCTAACTCTCTTGAAATCATCCAGTGAATTGGCCTCCACTGCCTTCTGAGGCAGAGTTCCACAGCTTCACAATTCTTTGAGTGAAAAGGTTTTTCCTCATCTCAGTTCTAAATGGCCTAGCCCTTATTCTTAAACTGTGGCCCCTGGTTCTGGACTCCCCCAACTTTGGGAACATGTTTCCTGCTTCTAGCGTGTCCAATCCCTTAATAATCTTACATGTTTCAATAAGATCCCCTCTCATCCTTCTAAATTCCAAAGTATACAAGCCCAGTCGCTCCAGTGTCCCAGAGGAAAACCCACGCAGGTCACAGGGAGAATGTGCAAACTCCGTTTAGACAGCATCCGTAGTCAGGATCGAATCCGGGTCTCACGTGCTGCAAGGCAGAAACTCTATCACTGCGCCACCGTGCTGCCCAGTGGGATGTCTTCAAGCCTGCTCCAACATTTAACAAGATCATGGCTAATCTGATTGTAAATTCATTACCATGTTCCCATCTATTGTTATCCGTAAATTTTCTTCAAAAGGTTTATGTTCACTGCACTTAAAGGAAATAAGTTCTAAAGATTCACAAGCAACTGGGAGAAAAGGTTTAACCCCATCTCTGTCTTAAAACAATGATATCTTACTTTTAGAAAAAATATCATCTCCACATCCCAATCACCAGTTCAAGGTCTCTCAGGTTCTCCCTTCACTCTTCTAAACTCCAGCAGATACAAACCTAGCGAGTGCAACCTTTCTCTGAAGACAACCTGCTCTTTCTAGCTATTAGTCAGGAAAATCTCTGAACTGTGTGCAACACATTTACATTCTTCCTTAAATAAGGAAACCAATACTGTTTCAATGATGGCTTATTTAACAGAAGAATCACTAATATTTTACACTCATTTCCCCAAGGCGTAAATCCTCTTTTACAGTTACTGTACCTGCAATCAAGCCTTTTGCAAAACATGCACAATGAGACACAGATCCTTCAGACATTTCATAACTTGACTAAAAGAATAGTGGTGCAGAGGTCGAGTTGCTGCCTCACAGCGAATGCAGCACGGGAGACCCGGGTTCCATCCCGACTACGGGTGCTGTCTGTACAGAGTTTGTACGTTCTCCCCGTGAACCGCGTGGGTTTTCTCCGAGTTCTTCGGCTTCCTCCGGTACTCCAAAGATGTAGGCATGCAGGTGCAGCAGGCAGTGAAGAAAGCGAATGGTATGTTGGCATTCATAGCGAGGGGATTTGAGTATAGGAGCAGGGAGGTTCTGCTGCAGTTGTACAGGGCATTGGTGAGACCACACCTGGAGTATTGCGTACAGTTTTGGTCTCCTAATCTGAGGAAAGACATTCTTGCCATAGAGGGAGTACAGAGAAGGATCACCAGATTGATTCCTGGGATGGCAGGACTTTCATATGAAGAAAGACTGGATAGACTCGGCTTGTACTCGCTGGAATTTAGAAGATTGAGGGGGGATCTTATAGAAACTTACAAAATTCTTAAGGGGTTGGACAGGCTAGATGCAGGAAGATTGTTCCCGATGTTGGGGAAGTCCAGAACAAGGGGTCACAGTTTAAGGATAAGGGGGAAGTCTTTTAGGACCGAGATGAGAAAGTTTTTTTTCACACAGAGAGTGGTGAATCTGTGGAATTCTCTGCCACAGAAGGTAGTTGAGGCCAGTTCATTGGCCGAAAGGGCCTGTTTCCTTGCAGTATCTCTGAACTAAACTAAACTAATTGAGACTGAATTTTGCTAAAACACTCACATGAGTCACAATGACTCATGAAAATGTCAAGTATCTTATCCACTCAAAAGACAATGCTAAATTCTATCTCATTGTCGAATGCTGGATTATCAGGGCAAATATGGCCAATAGTTCATAGTGCAGTATTACACCCCTCAATCCTGTAGTTTCTACCCAACGGTAGTGGTGAGAAAAGGACTAGGCCAGCATGGTGGGGATCCACAGAAACAGTCCCTTCAGTGCACAATGTCTGTGCCAAAGTTGATGTCAACGTCAATTCTTACCTGCAAGCGCATAGAAACATAGAAAATAGGTGCAGGAGTAGGCCATTCGGCCCCTTGAGCCAGCACTGCTGCCCTGTTATATTCTACCATCTTAAACCTTGCACATGCTTCCTTTATCTTTTTGCCCAAATATATAACCTCTTTTAGTAATCCAAGGATCCTTTACTTTGCCATCTTATCCCTCTTCCTCGGGAAGAAAGCAGGAGAATGGGGATTCGGATGGGGATGAATGGCGGAGTAGAATCGATGGGCCTAATTCTGCTCTTATCACTTCTGAATGAATGACCTTATGACCTTACTGGAACATGCCAGTGCTGAACTTCTATCCACTAGCCTTTAAAATGCCCCCAGAGGTCAGATGTCAGTGGAGCCCAATCACAACTGCTCCCAGTGGTACCCTACTGCCTAATAATATAATTTGCCTTACTCCAATTTAGGACCTTCCCACAATGTCCAACCTTCTCTCTGTTCAGTACAATGTAAAAACTTATGGGGTTATGACCACTATCCCCAAAATGCTCCCCCACTATTTCGTTCAACACTGACCATAGAAAATGCACTAACCAATCCCGCAGTTGAACCACTTCCAACATGAGATGTTCAGTTGAGTTTAGTTCAGAGATACAGCGCGGAAACAGATCCTTTCGGCCCACCGGGTCCGCGCCGAACAGCGATCCCCGCACATTAACACTATCCTACACCCACTTGGGACAATTTTTACATTTACCAAGCCAATTAACCTACAAACCTGCACGTCTTTGGAATGTGGGAGGAAACCGAAGATCTCGGAGAAAACCCATGCAGGTCCTGGGGAGAACATACAAACTCCGTACAGACAGCGCCCCTAGTCGGGATCGAACCCGAGTCTCCGGCGCTGCATTCGCTGCAAGGCAGCAACTCTACCGCTGCGCCACTGTGACGCCCAAATGTGTCATGTCTCGTGACACATCGTGATGTGCCATATTAAAATTACATTGGGCGGCACGGTGGCGCAGTGGTAGAGTTGCTGCCTTACAGCGAATGCAGCGCCAGAGACTCAGGTTCAATCCTGACTACGGGCGCCGTCTGTACGGAGTTTATACGTTCTCCCCGTGACCTGCGTGGGTTTTCTCTGAGATCTTCGGTTTCCTCCCACAGTCCAAAGACGTACAAGTATGTAGGTTAATTGACTGGGTACATTTAAAAGTTGTCCCTAGTGTGTGTAGGATAGTGTTAATGTGCGGGGATCGCTGGGCGGCGCGGACTTGGTGGGCCGAAGGGCCTGTTTCCGCACTGTATCTCTAAAAAAAATCTAAAAAAATGTTAAAAATGAAATCAGTTACAAAATACTGCTCTTTTTATCTGATTTATTCAAGGTCTCGGAGGATTGTCTGACACTCATATGAGTAAAAACAGAATGATCCTCAACATTATACAAAATGCTGATGACATTTCATCCGCAAAACGTAATGCACAAACCCCCACCCCAGCCAGAGAGTCCAACACATTGATTAGTACACGTACCACAGAGACCAGCACGCCAACGGGCATAATAAGCACAACAACCTGTCAACTGGTCTGCGGACCACACCCACCATTTAGCACAAAGACCACCAGAGAGACCACTGCACCGACCACAGGAACTACAGTGACCAGGACACCAACAACCACACCAACAACCACACCAACAACCACACCAACAACCACACCAACAACCACACCAACAACTACACAGACCACACCAACAACCACACCAACAACCACACCAACAACTACACAGACCACACCAACAACCACACCAACAACCACACCAACAACCACACCAACAACCACACGAACAACCACACGAACAACCACACCAACAACCGCACCAACAACCACACCAACAACCACACAAACAACCACACCAACAACCATACCAACAACCACACCAACAATGATACCAACAACCACACAGACCATACCAACAACCACACCAACAACCACACCAACAACCACACCAACAACCACACAGACCACACCAACAACCATACCAACAACCACATGGACACCACCAATGATATCAACAACCACACCAACAACCACACCAACAACCACACCAACAACCACCACACCAACAACCACACAGACCACACCAACAACCACACCAACAACCACACAGACCACACCAACAACCACACCAACAACCACACCAACAACCACACAGACCACACAGACCACACCAACAGCCACACCAACAACCACACCAACAACCACACCAACAACCACACCAACAACCACACCAACAACCACACAGACCACACCAACAACCACACTGACAACCACACCAACATCCACACAGACCACACCAACAACCACACCAACAACCACACCAACAACCACACAGACCACACCAACAACCACACAGACCACACGGACGACACCAACAATGATACCAACAACCATACAGACCACACCAACATCCACACCAACAACAACACCATCAACCACATCAACAACCACACAGACCACACCAACAACCACACCAACAACCACACCAACAACCACACAGACCACACCAACAACCACTCAGACTACACCAACAACCACACCGACAACCACACTAACAACCACACCAACAACCACACCACCAACCACACAGACCACACCAACAACCACTCAGACTACACCAACAACCACACCGACAACCACACCAACAACCACACCAACAACCACACAGACCACACCAACAACCATACCAACAACCACATGGACGACACCAACAATGATACCAACAACCACACAGACCACACCAACAACCACACCAACAACCACACCAACAACCACACCAACAACCATACCAACAACCACACGAACAATGATACCAACAACCACACAGACCACACCAACAACCACACAGACCACACCAACAACCACACAGACCACACCAACAACCATACCAACAACCACACGGACGACACCAACAATGATATCAACAACCACACCAACAACCACACAGACCACACCAACAACCACACCAACAACCACACCAACAACCACACCAACAACTACACAGACCACACCAACAACCACACCAACAACCACACCAACAACAACACCAACAACCACACCAACAACCACACCAACAACCACACCAACAACCACACCAACAACCACACAGACCACACAGACCACACCAACAACCACACCAACAACCACACTGACAACCACACCAACAACCACACCAACAACTACACAGACCACACCAACAACCACACGAACAACCACAGCAACAACCACAGCAACAACCACACCAACAACCACACCAACAACCACACAGACCACACAGACCACACCAACAACCACACCAACAACCACACTGACAACCACACCAACAACCACACCAACAACTACACAGACCACACCAACAACCACACGAACAACCACAGCAACAACCACACCAACAACCACACCAACAACCACACAGACCACACCAACAACCACACCAACAACCACACAGACCACACCAACAACCACACCAACAACCACACCAACAACCACACCAACAACCACACCAACAACC